>NC_048565.1:36093875-36098875 GCF_013265735.2 Oncorhynchus mykiss
TAGTTATTCCTCTTGTCCAGATGGGATCGGGCAGTGCGATGGCGATTGCATCGTCTGTGGATATATTGGGGCGGTATGGAAATAGGGTGTCAGTTAGGGTGGAGGCGATATGATCCTTAACTAGCCTCTCAAAGAACTTCATGGTGACAGAAGTGAGTGCTATGGGGCGATAGTCATTTAGTTCAGTTACCTTTGTTCCTGTACCAAAGAAAGTAATGGTGGATATCTTTAAGCAAGTGGGACAGCAGACTGGAATAGGGAGTGATTGAATGCACAACCAGTCAAAAGTTTTAGAACACATTCAAAGTTTATTTTTTATTTACTATTTTCTACATTGTATAATAATAGTGAAGACATCAAAACTATGAAATTACACATATGGAATCGTGTAGTAACCGAAAAAGTGTTAAACAAATCTAAATATATTTATATTTAAGATTCTTCAAATAGCCACCCTTTGCCTTGATGACAGCTTTGCACACTCGTGGCATTCTCTCAACCAGCTTCAAGGTAGTCACCTGGAATGCATTTCAATTAACAGGTGTGCCTTGTTAAAAGTTTATTTGTGGAACCGTTGTGGGTGAACGGATGATCTCCGCATTTGTACTTCCCACTGTAAAGCATGGAGGAGGTGTTATGTTGTGGGGATGCGTTGCTGGTGACACTGTCTGTAATTTATTTAGAATTCGATTCACATTTAGCTGGAGTATTTGGCTGTTTTGGCTGCCAGCCAGTTCGCCTTTACACAGAACATGTAAGGTCCTTGGACTATAAGGAGAAACTTTAGGCTCCTTTAGTCCATTGTTGGACTACCTCTCAACGGTGCAGTGAAATGTCAAAAACAAAGAACACAATAAGGCAAGTGGTAAACAGCTATTAAAAGGTATAAAAGTAGTAGTAAAACCCAGTAGTAATGGTATGTACTGAGAAATGTGCTATGTCAACAAGTAGATGAAGTGAGCAGTACATATTAATATCAGCAGTGATGTGAGTGTGCGTAGGCAAGGGCTGTGACTTTAGTGGAGCGGTAGGTAGCAATGCTTTGTCGGAAGCAATACTGTCACAGTTTCCACTGACTCTGTCTCTTACGGTGCAGGTGAACAGCAGATTGTGCAGGTGGACAGCCAGGCTTTTTAAGTCTTATGGCCTGGTGGTAGATGCTCCGGTACCGTCTGCCAGACAGAAGCCAAGAGAACAGGCCGTGGCTGAAGTCCTTGGTGATCTTCCGGGGGACGGTGCAGCTGCTTTTACAGGCGGTGATGCAGCCAGATAGGATCTTCTCAGTCGTGCATCTGTAGAAGCTGGTGTCTTTCAGGACAAGGCTCCCATCTGACAACTTGCTATGGAAATAAGGGGGGGGGGGGGAGTTTATTGATGAGTATAAGATGTAAAATGTCATCACAGTGAGCAAATTGGGTGTGTGGATGGAACATTTTAAATGAACAGTGTCTAACCTTTACCTAACATCTCAACTCTCTCAGCACATTATAACACACACAAGCATAAGCAAGTGCATGTTTATTCAATGTCTACATCTAGCTAGCCACATTATTCATTTAAGTAATTTAAAGCTATCTGACTTTAACTAGCTGGGCAACAACACTTAGGTCTGCTATAAAATCACACTAGGATTTCAGCCTAGTATGGAAATATTGGGGCTGACATGAAGAGACAAACTATTTTGACAACCTGTCAAAACATGCAGCTCGCTACTGTAAGTACTGTAGCTAGCTAGCTAAGTTGTTAGCCAACTGTACTCGTGATGATTGTACCTGCTAGTGATAGATGTTCCAATTGAAAACAGCAGACAACTTCTGATTTCAGAAAAAGATAATATAAGCCGCGAACGTTTTAACTTTACTGTTGGATGAAATGTCTGTTAGAGACAGAGGAGAGGCACTCCTCTTCTAGTTCCGGACACTTCCATAGCTCTATTCTCATTGGTCAATTCTTGGTAACGTCTTGATTGCGCTGGCGTCTCGGATTGGTTGGCAGGTGCTATTTTTGGTTACCTCTTGGTTGTAGACGGCGATATGATTTGGTTGTCACAACCAGAAATTTCCTCGACTCACTGTTGTCAGGGGTCCTCACTAGATGCATATTAAATACATGATTGGAGATGGAACACCTCATGGATGACCCAATCAGCTCATTCTCTTCCCTCCTATGTTTGTGAAAGCTAGGCTATGTGTGACTTCTTAACTCTGCACTATGTCCTGCTAGTGTGACTCCTTGATTCTTCTAAGAGTGTTTGTTTCCGTTCAGAATCTGCATTTATATTTCCCCCCGACCAGGGACTCTTACTCCTGTATCCTAGCAACCCTGTTTCCTTCCTCCCTGCAGATAGCTTGAAAGGTCTACTGCTCTCTCTGAGACATCACGTGGTTGAACATTCAGCGATGCTGAAAATGAAAGGCAGTCACTTACTACTCGACTTGATTCCATCATGTGAACAAACACTGCAGGGTGTTGAAGGGTTATTAGTGAGCTTCTGTTACCATTAGTAGCTGTGTGTATTGGGCCATGAGAGAGACACCTGCTACAGCTAGATGTTGCTGACATTAATGGATTCTTGATGGATAGATAGTCAGCTTGTCTTGCGATATAATGTGTTACGGTGTTAACAGTCCATTTCTGCATGATGGGAAGAAGATGATGAATCAGCCGAGTGCTTGTATTTAGGTTAAACTGTGTTGTCAAAATTACAGCAACAATTCTCAACCTCAGTGGTTATTTTTACTGACCCGAAATTTGCATGGTAAAAGAAAAGTTGAAAAGCGGAGTTTGTTGAATGTTAATCTTCTGTCTGTTGGTAGATGTCTTTCTAGCCTTATTTACTATTTCAGCAGCTGTGTACCCCACTTACAGTGGGGCAAAAAAGTATTTAGTCAGCCACCAATTGTGCAAGTTCTCCCACTTAAAAAGATGAGAGAGGCCTGTAATTTTCATCATAGGTACACTTCAACTATGACAGACAAAATGAGAAAAAAAAATTCAGAAAATCACATTGTAGGATTTTTTAATGAATTTATTTGCAAATTATGGTGGAAAATAAGTATTTGGTCACCTACAAACAAGCAAGATTTCTGGCTCTCACAGACCTGTAACTTCTTCTTTAAGAGGCTCCTCTGTCCTCCACTCGTTACCTGTATTAATGGCACCTGTTTGAACTTGTTATCAGTATAAAAGACACCTGTCCACAACCTCAAACAGTCACACTCCAAACTCCACTATAGCCAAGACCAAAGAGCTGTCAAAGGACACTAGAAACAAAATTGTAGACCTGCACCAGGCTGGGAAGACTGAATCTGCAATAGATAAGCAGCTTGGTTTGAAGAAATCAACTGTGGGAGCAATTATTAGGAAATGGAAGACATACAAGACCACTGATAATCTCCCTCGATCTGGGGCTCCACACAAGATCTCACCCCGTGGGGATGGGATGATCCAGAAGAAGATTGGGAGAATGTCATATGGTCAGATGAAACCAAAATATAACTTTTTGGTAAAAACTCAACTCGTTGTGTTTGGAGGACAAAGAATGCTGAGTTGCCTCCAAAGAACACCATACCTACTGTGAAGCATGGGGGTGGAAACATCATGCTTTGGGGCTGTTTTTCTGCAAAGGGACTAGTCTCCAGATCTCAACCCCATAGAAAATCTTTGGAGTGAGTTGAAAGTCCGTGTTGCCCAGCAACAGCCCCAAAACATCACTGCTCTAGAGGAGATCTGCATGGAGGAACGGGCCAAAATACCAGCAACAGTGTGTGAAAACCTTGTGAAGACTTACAGAAAATGTTTGACCTCTGTCATTGCCAACAAAGGGTATATAACAAAGTATTGAGATAACAAAAGTTTATTGACCAAATACCTATTTTCCACCATAATTTGTAAATAAATTCATAAAAAATCCTACAATGTGATTTTCTGGATTTTTCTCTCTCATTTTGTCTGTCATAGTCTTTTTAAGTGGGAGAACTTGCACAATTGGTGGCTGACTAAATACTTTCTTGCCCCACTGTATCTGTCCATTCACATCTCCCATTCTTTGTCTGTCCCCAGGTGAAGCGTACCTACTCCCAGGGGACGTACCGTGCGGGGGCCATGCGGCAGGTCAGCCTGGTGGGGGCCGTGGACGAGGAGGTGGGAGACTACTTTCCCGAGTTCATAAACATGCTGGAGGAATCGCCCTTCCTTGAGGTGGGTGTAGAGTATAGGTCTTCTCGGATCCCAAACATCCGAATTGGATCCGTTAAATTCCTCCCGACAGGATCCGGTAATAAATAATCTATGTCCGATTTGGATTTGAGGTGGACCAGATACGACCCAAAACATGTCACACCTGAGAGAGAATAAGATCCAAATTGGGTCCTACCAATGGATCCGAAATAATATACATTTTTTTAAATGCAGCTTTTTTGCAGCGCAAGACTTTAACGTGTATTTTCAGTTGTATCTAAAATAATTGATCTGTAGTCTCCAGCTTAGTATTTTCATAATAACATCCCTGTAGTTTGATGGAGAACATGAGGTTTTCAGAAATGTTTCCTTATTTCTGTTGATCAAATATTTGAGTAAGATTCAATTCTTTGTGATGATCATCGTGTGCCAGAATGAGAGCAGTGAATAGTTCACTTTTGTCTGTAACCTAATATTTTATATGCCTATTTTACTGAGCAACATTACAATCTAGCCTATTTAACTGTTTTGATCAACATTGATTTAGACTAAAGCTAGGCTATAGCCTGTGACCTGCAAGCTTCAAATAGGCTACGGAAGGATGGCATCTCCCATCAGTATTCCCGTGTCATTTCCAACAATTGGGATTTGTCTAGATAAGTTTTTCCGCTATGACAGCGCTATAATTGAATGTAAAATATTTTGACATTTTCAGAGATCTGTTTTGTTTCTGTTGACCAGTACTTTTGTGGTGATTTTTAAGACTATGAAAATCACCACATTATGTGGTGAGTGCTGTGTGTTAGACAAACAGTACAAGT